>NC_072438.2:111290000-111298303 GCF_028878055.3 Symphalangus syndactylus
GGGTTAGGGTTAGGGTTAGGGTTAGGGTTAGGGTTAGGGTTAGGGTTAGGGTTAGGGTTAGGGTTAGGGTTAGGGTTAGGGTTAGGGTTAGGGTTAGGGTTAGGGTTAGGGTTAGGGTTAGGGTTAGGGTTAGGGTTAGGGTTAGGGTTAGGGTTAGGGTTAGGGTTAGGGTTAGGGTTAGGGTTAGGGTTAGGGTTAGGGTTAGGGTTAGGGTTAGGGTTAGGGTTAGGGTTAGGGTTAGGGTTAGGGTTAGGGTTAGGGTTAGGGTTAGGGTTAGGGTTAGGGTTAGGGTTAGGGTTAGGGTTAGGGTTAGGGTTAGGGTTAGGGTTAGGGTTAGGGTTAGGGTTAGGGTTAGGGTTAGGGTTAGGGTTAGGGTTAGGGTTAGGGTTAGGGTTAGGGTTAGGGTTAGGGTTAGGGTTAGGGTTAGGGTTAGGGTTAGGGTTAGGGTTAGGGTTAGGGTTAGGGTTAGGGTTAGGGTTAGGGTTAGGGTTAGGGTTAGGGTTAGGGTTAGGGTTAGGGTTAGGGTTAGGGTTAGGGTTAGGGTTAGGGTTAGGGTTAGGGTTAGGGTTAGGGTTAGGGTTAGGGTTAGGGTTAGGGTTAGGGTTAGGGTTAGGGTTAGGGTTAGGGTTAGGGTTAGGGTTAGGGTTAGGGTTAGGGTTAGGGTTAGGGTTAGGGTTAGGGTTAGGGTTAGGGTTAGGGTTAGGGTTAGGGTTAGGGTTAGGGTTAGGGTTAGGGTTAGGGTTAGGGTTAGGGTTAGGGTTAGGGTTAGGGTTAGGGTTAGGGTTAGGGTTAGGGTTAGGGTTAGGGTTAGGGTTAGGGTTAGGGTTAGGGTTAGGGTTAGGGTTAGGGTTAGGGTTAGGGTTAGGGTTAGGGTTAGGGTTAGGGTTAGGGTTAGGGTTAGGGTTAGGGTTAGGGTTAGGGTTAGGGTTAGGGTTAGGGTTAGGGTTAGGGTTAGGGTTAGGGTTAGGGTTAGGGTTAGGGTTAGGGTTAGGGTTAGGGTTAGGGTTAGGGTTAGGGTTAGGGTTAGGGTTAGGGTTAGGGTTAGGGTTAGGGTTAGGGTTAGGGTTAGGGTTAGGGTTAGGGTTAGGGTTAGGGTTAGGGTTAGGGTTAGGGTTAGGGTTAGGGTTAGGGTTAGGGTTAGGGTTAGGGTTAGGGTTAGGGTTAGGGTTAGGGTTAGGGTTAGGGTTAGGGTTAGGGTTAGGGTTAGGGTTAGGGTTAGGGTTAGGGTTAGGGTTAGGGTTAGGGTTAGGGTTAGGGTTAGGGTTAGGGTTAGGGTTAGGGTTAGGGTTAGGGTTAGGGTTAGGGTTAGGGTTAGGGTTAGGGTTAGGGTTAGGGTTAGGGTTAGGGTTAGGGTTAGGGTTAGGGTTAGGGTTAGGGTTAGGGTTAGGGTTAGGGTTAGGGTTAGGGTTAGGGTTAGGGTTAGGGTTAGGGTTAGGGTTAGGGTTAGGGTTAGGGTTAGGGTTAGGGTTAGGGTTAGGGTTAGGGTTAGGGTTAGGGTTAGGGTTAGGGTTAGGGTTAGGGTTAGGGTTAGGGTTAGGGTTAGGGTTAGGGTTAGGGTTAGGGTTAGGGTTAGGGTTAGGGTTAGGGTTAGGGTTAGGGTTAGGGTTAGGGTTAGGGTTAGGGTTAGGGTTAGGGTTAGGGTTAGGGTTAGGGTTAGGGTTAGGGTTAGGGTTAGGGTTAGGGTTAGGGTTAGGGTTAGGGTTAGGGTTAGGGTTAGGGTTAGGGTTAGGGTTAGGGTTAGGGTTAGGGTTAGGGTTAGGGTTAGGGTTAGGGTTAGGGTTAGGGTTAGGGTTAGGGTTAGGGTTAGGGTTAGGGTTAGGGTTAGGGTTAGGGTTAGGGTTAGGGTTAGGGTTAGGGTTAGGGTTAGGGTTAGGGTTAGGGTTAGGGTTAGGGTTAGGGTTAGGGTTAGGGTTAGGGTTAGGGTTAGGGTTAGGGTTAGGGTTAGGGTTAGGGTTAGGGTTAGGGTTAGGGTTAGGGTTAGGGTTAGGGTTAGGGTTAGGGTTAGGGTTAGGGTTAGGGTTAGGGTTAGGGTTAGGGTTAGGGTTAGGGTTAGGGTTAGGGTTAGGGTTAGGGTTAGGGTTAGGGTTAGGGTTAGGGTTAGGGTTAGGGTTAGGGTTAGGGTTAGGGTTAGGGTTAGGGTTAGGGTTAGGGTTAGGGTTAGGGTTAGGGTTAGGGTTAGGGTTAGGGTTAGGGTTAGGGTTAGGGTTAGGGTTAGGGTTAGGGTTAGGGTTAGGGTTAGGGTTAGGGTTAGGGTTAGGGTTAGGGTTAGGGTTAGGGTTAGGGTTAGGGTTAGGGTTAGGGTTAGGGTTAGGGTTAGGGTTAGGGTTAGGGTTAGGGTTAGGGTTAGGGTTAGGGTTAGGGTTAGGGTTAGGGTTAGGGTTAGGGTTAGGGTTAGGGTTAGGGTTAGGGTTAGGGTTAGGGTTAGGGTTAGGGTTAGGGTTAGGGTTAGGGTTAGGGTTAGGGTTAGGGTTAGGGTTAGGGTTAGGGTTAGGGTTAGGGTTAGGGTTAGGGTTAGGGTTAGGGTTAGGGTTAGGGTTAGGGTTAGGGTTAGGGTTAGGGTTAGGGTTAGGGTTAGGGTTAGGGTTAGGGTTAGGGTTAGGGTTAGGGTTAGGGTTAGGGTTAGGGTTAGGGTTAGGGTTAGGGTTAGGGTTAGGGTTAGGGTTAGGGTTAGGGTTAGGGTTAGGGTTAGGGTTAGGGTTAGGGTTAGGGTTAGGGTTAGGGTTAGGGTTAGGGTTAGGGTTAGGGTTAGGGTTAGGGTTAGGGTTAGGGTTAGGGTTAGGGTTAGGGTTAGGGTTAGGGTTAGGGTTAGGGTTAGGGTTAGGGTTAGGGTTAGGGTTAGGGTTAGGGTTAGGGTTAGGGTTAGGGTTAGGGTTAGGGTTAGGGTTAGGGTTAGGGTTAGGGTTAGGGTTAGGGTTAGGGTTAGGGTTAGGGTTAGGGTTAGGGTTAGGGTTAGGGTTAGGGTTAGGGTTAGGGTTAGGGTTAGGGTTAGGGTTAGGGTTAGGGTTAGGGTTAGGGTTAGGGTTAGGGTTAGGGTTAGGGTTAGGGTTAGGGTTAGGGTTAGGGTTAGGGTTAGGGTTAGGGTTAGGGTTAGGGTTAGGGTTAGGGTTAGGGTTAGGGTTAGGGTTAGGGTTAGGGTTAGGGTTAGGGTTAGGGTTAGGGTTAGGGTTAGGGTTAGGGTTAGGGTTAGGGTTAGGGTTAGGGTTAGGGTTAGGGTTAGGGTTAGGGTTAGGGTTAGGGTTAGGGTTAGGGTTAGGGTTAGGGTTAGGGTTAGGTTAGGGTTAGGGTTAGGGTTAGGGTTAGGGTTAGGGTTAGGGTTAGGGTTAGGGTTAGGGTTAGGGTTAGGGTTAGGGTTAGGGTTAGGGTTAGGGTTAGGGTTAGGGTTAGGGTTAGGGTTAGGGTTAGGGTTAGGGTTAGGGTTAGGGTTAGGGTTAGGGTTAGGGTTAGGGTTAGGGTTAGGGTTAGGGTTAGGGTTAGGGTTAGGGTTAGGGTTAGGGTTAGGGTTAGGGTTAGGTTAGGGTTAGGGTTAGGGTTAGGGTTAGGGTTAGGGTTAGGGTTAGGGTTAGGGTTAGGGTTAGGGTTAGGGTTAGGGTTAGGGTTAGGGTTAGGGTTAGGGTTAGGGTTAGGGTTAGGGTTAGGGTTAGGGTTAGGGTTAGGGTTAGGGTTAGGGTTAGGGTTAGGGTTAGGGTTAGGGTTAGGGTTAGGGTTAGGGTTAGGGTTAGGGTTAGGGTTAGGGTTAGGGTTAGGGTTAGGGTTAGGGTTAGGGTTAGGGTTAGGGTTAGGGTTAGGGTTAGGGTTAGGGTTAGGGTTAGGGTTAGGGTTAGGGTTAGGGTTAGGGTTAGGGTTAGGGTTAGGGTTAGGGTTAGGGTTAGGGTTAGGGTTAGGGTTAGGGTTAGGGTTAGGGTTAGGGTTAGGGTTAGGGTTAGGGTTAGGGTTAGGGTTAGGGTTAGGGTTAGGGTTAGGGTTAGGGTTAGGGTTAGGGTTAGGGTTAGGGTTAGGGTTAGGGTTAGGGTTAGGGTTAGGGTTAGGGTTAGGGTTAGGGTTAGGGTTAGGGTTAGGGTTAGGGTTAGGGTTAGGGTTAGGGTTAGGGTTAGGGTTAGGGTTAGGGTTAGGGTTAGGGTTAGGGTTAGGGTTAGGGTTAGGGTTAGGGTTAGGGTTAGGGTTAGGGTTAGGGTTAGGGTTAGGGTTAGGGTTAGGGTTAGGGTTAGGGTTAGGGTTAGGGTTAGGGTTAGGGTTAGGGTTAGGGGGTTAGGGTTAGGGTTAGGGTTAGGGTTAGGGTTAGGGTTAGGGTTAGGGTTAGGGTTAGGGTTAGGGTTAGGGTTAGGGTTAGGGTTAGGGTTAGGGTTAGGGTTAGGGTTAGGGTTAGGGTTAGGGTTAGGGTTAGGGTTAGGGTTAGGGTTAGGGTTAGGGTTAGGGTTAGGGTTAGGGTTAGGGTTAGGGTTAGGGTTAGGGTTAGGGTTAGGGTTAGGGTTAGGGTTAGGGTTAGGGTTAGGGTTAGGGTTAGGGTTAGGGTTAGGGTTAGGGTTAGGGTTAGGGTTAGGGTTAGGGTTAGGGTTAGGGTTAGGGTTAGGGTTAGGGTTAGGGTTAGGGTTAGGGTTAGGGTTAGGTTAGGGTTAGGGTTAGGGTTAGGGTTAGGGTTAGGGTTAGGGTTAGGGTTAGGGTTAGGGTTAGGGTTAGGGTTAGGGTTAGGGTTAGGGTTAGGGTTAGGGTTAGGGTTAGGGTTAGGGTTAGGGTTAGGGTTAGGGTTAGGGTTAGGGTTAGGGTTAGGGTTAGGGTTAGGGTTAGGGTTAGGGTTAGGGTTAGGGTTAGGGTTAGGGTTAGGGTTAGGGTTAGGGTTAGGTTAGGGTTAGGGTTAGGGTTAGGGTTAGGGTTAGGGTTAGGGTTAGGGTTAGGGTTAGGGTTAGGGTTAGGGTTAGGGTTAGGGTTAGGGTTAGGGTTAGGGTTAGGGTTAGGGTTAGGGTTAGGGTTAGGTTAGGGTTAGGGTTAGGGTTAGGGTTAGGGTTAGGGTTAGGGTTAGGGTTAGGGTTAGGGTTAGGGTTAGGGTTAGGGTTAGGGTTAGGGTTAGGGTTAGGGTTAGGGTTAGGGTTAGGGTTAGGGTTAGGGTTAGGGTTAGGGTTAGGGTTAGGGTTAGGGTTAGGGTTAGGGTTAGGGTTAGGGTTAGGGTTAGGGTTAGGGTTAGGGTTAGGTTAGGGTTAGGGTTAGGGTTAGGGTTAGGGTTAGGGTTAGGGTTAGGGTTAGGGTTAGGGTTAGGGTTAGGGTTAGGGTTAGGGTTAGGGTTAGGGTTAGGGTTAGGGTTAGGGTTAGGGTTAGGGTTAGGGTTAGGGTTAGGGTTAGGGTTAGGGTTAGGGTTAGGGTTAGGGTTAGGGTTAGGGTTAGGGTTAGGGTTAGGGTTAGGGTTAGGGTTAGGGTTAGGGTTAGGGTTAGGGTTAGGGTTAGGGTTAGGGTTAGGGTTAGGGTTAGGGTTAGGGTTAGGGTTAGGGTTAGGGTTAGGGTTAGGGTTAGGGTTAGGGTTAGGGTTAGGGTTAGGGTTAGGGTTAGGGTTAGGGTTAGGGTTAGGGTTAGGGTTAGGGTTAGGGTTAGGGTTAGGGTTAGGGTTAGGGTTAGGGTTAGGGTTAGGGTTAGGGTTAGGGTTAGGGTTAGGGTTAGGGTTAGGGTTAGGGTTAGGGTTAGGGTTAGGGTTAGGGTTAGGGTTAGGGTTAGGGTTAGGGTTAGGGTTAGGGTTAGGGTTAGGGTTAGGGTTAGGGTTAGGGTTAGGGTTAGGGTTAGGGTTAGGGTTAGGGTTAGGGTTAGGGTTAGGGTTAGGGTTAGGGTTAGGGTTAGGGTTAGGGTTAGGGTTAGGGTTAGGGTTAGGGTTAGGGTTAGGGTTAGGGTTAGGGTTAGGGTTAGGGTTAGGGTTAGGGTTAGGGTTAGGGTTAGGGTTAGGGTTAGGGTTAGGGTTAGGGTTAGGGTTAGGGTTAGGGTTAGGGTTAGGGTTAGGGTTAGGGTTAGGGTTAGGGTTAGGGTTAGGGTTAGGGTTAGGGTTAGGGTTAGGGTTAGGGTTAGGGTTAGGGTTAGGGTTAGGGTTAGGGTTAGGGTTAGGGTTAGGGTTAGGGTTAGGGTTAGGGTTAGGGTTAGGGTTAGGGTTAGGGTTAGGGTTAGGGTTAGGGTTAGGGTTAGGGTTAGGGTTAGGGTTAGGGTTAGGGTTAGGGTTAGGGTTAGGGTTAGGGTTAGGGTTAGGGTTAGGGTTAGGGTTAGGGTTAGGGTTAGGGTTAGGGTTAGGGTTAGGGTTAGGGTTAGGGTTAGGGTTAGGGTTAGGGTTAGGGTTAGGGTTAGGGTTAGGGTTAGGGTTAGGGTTAGGGTTAGGGTTAGGGTTAGGGTTAGGGTTAGGGTTAGGGTTAGGGTTAGGGTTAGGGTTAGGGTTAGGGTTAGGGTTAGGGTTAGGGTTAGGGTTAGGGTTAGGGTTAGGGTTAGGGTTAGGGTTAGGGTTAGGGTTAGGGTTAGGGTTAGGGTTAGGGTTAGGGTTAGGGTTAGGGTTAGGGTTAGGGTTAGGGTTAGGGTTAGGGTTAGGGTTAGGGTTAGGGTTAGGGTTAGGGTTAGGGTTAGGGTTAGGGTTAGGGTTAGGGTTAGGGTTAGGGTTAGGGTTAGGGTTAGGGTTAGGGTTAGGGTTAGGGTTAGGGTTAGGGTTAGGGTTAGGGTTAGGGTTAGGGTTAGGGTTAGGGTTAGGGTTAGGGTTAGGGTTAGGGTTAGGGTTAGGGTTAGGGTTAGGGTTAGGGTTAGGGTTAGGGTTAGGGTTAGGGTTAGGGTTAGGGTTAGGGTTAGGGTTAGGGTTAGGGTTAGGGTTAGGGTTAGGGTTAGGGTTAGGGTTAGGGTTAGGGTTAGGGTTAGGGTTAGGGTTAGGGTTAGGGTTAGGGTTAGGGTTAGGGTTAGGGTTAGGGTTAGGGTTAGGGTTAGGGTTAGGGTTAGGGTTAGGGTTAGGGTTAGGGTTAGGGTTAGGGTTAGGGTTAGGGTTAGGGTTAGGGTTAGGGTTAGGGTTAGGGTTAGGGTTAGGGTTAGGGTTAGGGTTAGGGTTAGGGTTAGGGTTAGGGTTAGGGTTAGGGTTAGGGTTAGGGTTAGGGTTAGGGTTAGGGTTAGGGTTAGGGTTAGGGTTAGGGTTAGGGTTAGGGTTAGGGTTAGGGTTAGGGTTAGGGTTAGGGTTAGGGTTAGGGTTAGGGTTAGGGTTAGGGTTAGGGTTAGGGTTAGGGTTAGGGTTAGGGTTAGGGTTAGGGTTAGGGTTAGGGTTAGGGTTAGGGTTAGGGTTAGGGTTAGGGTTAGGGTTAGGGTTAGGGTTAGGGTTAGGGTTAGGGTTAGGGTTAGGGTTAGGGTTAGGGTTAGGGTTAGGGTTAGGGTTAGGGTTAGGGTTAGGGTTAGGGTTAGGGTTAGGGTTAGGGTTAGGGTTAGGGTTAGGGTTAGGGTTAGGGTTAGGGTTAGGGTTAGGGTTAGGGTTAGGGTTAGGGTTAGGGTTAGGGTTAGGGTTAGGGTTAGGGTTAGGGTTAGGGTTAGGGTTAGGGTTAGGGTTAGGGTTAGGGTTAGGGTTAGGGTTAGGGTTAGGGTTAGGGTTAGGGTTAGGGTTAGGGTTAGGGTTAGGGTTAGGGTTAGGGTTAGGGTTAGGGTTAGGGTTAGGGTTAGGGTTAGGGTTAGGGTTAGGGTTAGGGTTAGGGTTAGGGTTAGGGTTAGGGTTAGGGTTAGGGTTAGGGTTAGGTTAGGGTTAGGGTTAGGGTTAGGGTTAGGGTTAGGGTTAGGGTTAGGGTTAGGGTTAGGGTTAGGGTTAGGGTTAGGGTTAGGGTTAGGGTTAGGGTTAGGGTTAGGGTTAGGGTTAGGGTTAGGGTTAGGGTTAGGGTTAGGGTTAGGGTTAGGGTTAGGGTTAGGGTTAGGGTTAGGGTTAGGGTTAGGGTTAGGGTTAGGGTTAGGGTTAGGGTTAGGGTTAGGGTTAGGGTTAGGGTTAGGGTTAGGGTTAGGGTTAGGGTTAGGGTTAGGGTTAGGGTTAGGGTTAGGGTTAGGGTTAGGGTTAGGGTTAGGGTTAGGGTTAGGGTTAGGGTTAGGGTTAGGGTTAGGGTTAGGGTTAGGGTTAGGGTTAGGGTTAGGGTTAGGGTTAGGGTTAGGGTTAGGGTTAGGGTTAGGGTTAGGGTTAGGGTTAGGGTTAGGGTTAGGGTTAGGGTTAGGGTTAGGGTTAGGGTTAGGGTTAGGGTTAGGGTTAGGGTTAGGGTTAGGGTTAGGGTTAGGGTTAGGGTTAGGGTTAGGGTTAGGGTTAGGTTAGGGTTAGGGTTAGGGTTAGGGTTAGGGTTAGGGTT